>NC_044905.1:83720531-83727794 GCF_001633185.2 Quercus lobata
ACTACCTTCTTAGGTCGGAGATTTACGTTTCCGAGGACGGACAGTTGCGTGCGGCCCATCTGGTTCTGGGCTATCAACCCCTGAGCAGCTCTTTCCAGGCTATCGGTCACGCTATAAGGGCGAGCAGTCCGAGGTTGGCTAGGATTGACGTGTCCAGGGACGGGTTCCTAGCTGAACACGATCTGCCACCAGTTGTGCTGCCCGGTGTTAGAAATCCCTACTTAGCAGAGCAGCTACCTCCGCCAAACGAGCCTGGTGTTGCCGTTTAGGTTGAAGAGGAGGCCGAATCATCTCGTCTTTCCCTCGAAGAAGAGATAGACGAGTTTTATTTTGAGGAGGAAGTTCAGCAAGCCCCTTTGGTGGGACTTTCCGATCCTGAAGGAGAGCGGGACCGACATTCTGCAGTTGGCGCTCCTTCCATCGTTATCTGCTCGGACGATACTTCGGACGAAGAGATAGAGTCCATGGCAGGAAAAGGGAAAATCTTTAAAGGAGCTAATGGCCTCTCGAGGGAAAGGTCAGTCATCGAAGGGACCACCTCCATCACAAGTCAAAACCCTTCCCCCTGTGGCCCCTCAGGGCATTTCGGAACCTGGCCTTAAGGCTAATCCGGACCTGAAGAAGAAGAGGCCGGTTGACACCCCTGAGGAGGGTGAGGTGGTTGCGCAGCCGACCAAGCAGCAAAAGACTACTCGGGCACCAAGGAGCAGAAGGGGAAACTCCTCGGAGAGTCGGGACGAGGAGCGCCTTGCGGAGGTACGTGCTACCCCGCGTATATGGAGCCCCAAGTTGGAGCTGGGTGGGGTTGCCATCCCTTACAACGCTTCGGTCCGAGAATACAACCGAGGCCGAGCAGGGTACGTGGCCGAGGCCTTAGAGCAGCCCCTACTCCTTCCTCGGGATATTGAGGCTTATAGGCGATTCTCTCAGCCCAAGATCTTCCTATCCCTTAAAAGGGATCTCGCGATGGTAAGTAATCCTTCTACTGTTTCATTAATTTATTTGACCTTGTTAGATTTTTTTTTTTTTTTTTTTTTTTTTTTTAAGCACTCTCGTTTCGCCCGTAGATTACTCAGCAGGTATTCGTGGCTGAGGAATTCTGCCGAGGTAGCCGTAATCGGGCTGAGGCCGAGACCCAGGCTCGGACAGAGATGGAGAAAACCTTGGGGTCCCTCCAGCACGACCATCTTAAACTTACGGAGGAGTTCAAGGAGTCGGAGAAACAGCGCAAAAGTGCAGAGGCTGGTTTGAAGAGTGCCGAGACGCAGGCGGAGGATCAGGGCAAAGAGCTGTACTCGACACAGATTAACCTCGCCACCGAGAGGCAGGCAGTGCAAGATCTCAGGATTGCTTTGCAAAAAGTCGAGGACGAGCTGCGGCTAGTCAAAAAGGAGGCCCAGCTGATCCGAGAGGCTACAGAGGCTGAGAAGAATGCTGCTCGCCAGCTCGGGGCCGAAGAGACGGAGGCCAGGCTATCCGAGGAGATCCCCGAGGTGTGCAGGGATTACTACAGTATTTCATGGGCTCATGCTCTCGACGCTGCAGGGGTTCCTACGGATTCGGCACTAAGACTGCCAGAGAACATCTTCTATCCTCAGGAGATCCGAGAGAAGCCTGATGACGCCCAAGTGGCTGTAGAGCAGGACCTGGTGGTGCCTGATGCTGTCCTTGTGCCTGATATGGCGAAGGATCCCGTTGCAGACTCTACCGTCGAGGTTCCTCCTCCTCAGCCCGAGCAGAAAGAAGATCCTCCTGCTACGGCTTAGCCTTCTAGGCTTTTGATCTTTTTTTTTTTTTGACTGAGAGTCGTCCTATTTCTCCATTCTTTTGTAAGGACCTCTCTTTCTAATGTACTCGGAATATTAATATAAAATGTTCGTTTTTGCTTACTATGGATGCATGTCAGTAGCGCTCTTCTTTAAACATTTGCAACGACGTAGATACAGGTAATCGGTCAAAATAAAATGGGTTTTTGGGCTGCGCATTTGAGGTTTGCAATGGTGCCAGACTGCGCGCATGCATTAAAATGATTTCCTTTAAGTAATAATCTCCCAATCTCTCATAAGTAATAATTTCCCCTAAGTCTGTGGTTCGAAGAGCCGTGCAGGACTTAAGTTCTATTTAAAACTATGAATAGTTGCCTTAAGTGATAATTTCCCCTAAGTCTGTGGTCCGAGGAGCCATGCAGGACTTAGGTTCTGTTTAAAACTTATAAAAATTGTCATGAGTAATAATTTCCCCTAAGTCTGTGGTCCGAAGAGCCATGCAGGACTTAGGTTCTGTTTAAAACTATGAATAGTTGCCTTAAGTGATAATTTCCCCTAAGTCTGTGGTCCGAGGAGCCATGCAGGACTTAGGTTCTGTTTAAAACATATAAAAGTTGTCATGAGTAATAATTTCCCCTAAGTCTGTGGTCCGAGGAGCCATGCAGGACTTAGGTTCTGTTTAAAACTATGAATAGTTGCCTTAAGTGATAATTTCCCCTAAGTCTGTGGTCCGAGGAGCCATGCAGGACTTAGGTTCTGTTTAAAACTTATAAAAATTGTCATGAGTAATAATTTCCTCTAAGTCTGTGGTCCGAAGAGCCATGCAGGACTTAGGTTCTGTTTAAAACTATAAATAGTTGCCTTAAGTGATAATTTCCCCTAAGTCTGTGGTCCGAGGAGCCATGCAGGACTTAGGTTCTGTTTAAAACTTATAAAAGTTGTCATGAGTAATAATTTCCCCTAAGTCTGTAGTCCGAAGAGCCATGCAGGACTTAGGTTCTGTTTAAAACTATGAATAGTTGCCTTAAGTGATAATTTCCCCTAAGTCTGTGGTCCGAGGAGCCATGCAGGACTTAGGTTCTGTTTAAAACTTATAAAAGTTGTCGTGAGTAATAATTTCCCCTAAGTCTGTGGTCCGAAGAGCCATGCAGGACTTAGGTTCTGTTTAAAACTATGAATAGTTGCCTTAAGTGATAATTTCCCCTAAGTCTGTGGTCCGAGGAGCCATGCAGGACTTAGGTTCTGTTTAAAACATATAAAAGTTGTCATGAGTAATAATTTCCCCTAAGTCTGTGGTCCGAAGAGCCATGCAGGACTTAGGTTCTGTTTAAAACTATGAATAGTTGCCTTAAGTGATAATTTCCCCTAAGTCTGTGGTCCGAGGAGCCATGCAGGACTTAGGTTCTGAATAGTTGCCTTAAGTGATAATTTCCCCTAAGTCTGTGGTCCGAGGAGCCATGCAGGACTTAGGTTCTGTTTAAAACTTATAAAAGTTGTCATGAGTAATAATTTCCCCTAAGTCTGTGGTCCGAAGAGCCATGCAAGACTTAGGTTCTGTTTAAAACTATGAATAGTTGCCTTAAGTGATAATTTCCCCTAAGTCTGTGGTCCGAGGAGCCATGCAGGACTTAGGTTCTGCTTAAAACTTATAAAAGTTGTCATGTAGACCAGCAAGTAGTGGATAGTCACGAAACAAAATGTAGGCGAAGCCATTTTCATTAATAATAATATCTTCTGAGGTTATTTACATTCCATGGTCGAGGTACGGCTTTTTCATCCAAATCTTCTAGATAGTAGGCGCCTATCCCAGCTACGGACGTTATACGGTACGGTCCTTCCCAATTGGGCCCCAACTTGCCCCAAGAGGGGTTCTTTGCGCTACCGAGAACCTTCCTCATCACGAGATCACCTGGACCGAGGGGTCGCAGTTTAACATTGGCATCATATCCCTGCCTCAGCTTCTGGTGATAATAGGCCATATGAATTGTTGCTTTTTCCCTTCTTTCCTCGGCTAAGTCTAGACTTCTTCCCAACAACTCATCGTTACCGTCTGGGGCAAACGAGATAGATCTTAGCGTGGGAAAGTTGTTCTCGATTGGGAGCACCGCCTCTGCCCCATAAGTCAATGAAAAGGGGGTCTCACCGGTTGACCGCCGTGGCGTTGTCCGATAGGTCCATAGAATGTGTGGGAGCTCTTCTACCCATCTCCCCTTTGCCTCATCCAGCCTTTTCTTCAGTCCGTTTACTATGACCTTGTTCACGGCCTCAACCTGCCCATTTCCTTGGGGATAGGCAGGGGTGGAATATCGGTTAATGATCCCAAGCTCGCGGTAATACTCCCTAAAGTTCTTACTGTCGAACTGCAGACCATTGTCGGAAATGAGTGTACGCGGAGTCCAGAAGCGGGTGATGATGTTCCTCCAGATGAATTTTTGGGCATCCACGTCCCTAATGTTGGCCAAGGGTTTTGCTTCCACCCATTTAGTGAAGTAATCAGTTCCGACTATTATGTATCGTTTGTTCCCCGCAGCTTTGGGGAAAGGTCCAACTATATCAAGGCCCCATTGTGCGAACGGCCATGGGCTAGAGAGGGGGTTGAGAACCCCTCCGGGTTGGTGGATATTCGGGGTGAATCTTTGGCACTGGTCGCACTTCTTAGCGTATTCTTGGGCCTTTCTTTGCACGTTCGGCCACCAATACCCTTGGGTGAGTGCCCTGTGTGCCAGCGACCTTCCTCCGGTATGACTTCCACAAATCCCCTCGTGTAACTCCTCAAGTAGAGATTCGGATTCTTCTGGATGTACGCAGAGTAGGTACGGCCCAGAGTAAGAACGTCGATATAGTTTGTGGTCCTCTGATAGCCAGAACCGAGGAGCATTCCTTCGTATCTTCTCGGCTTCCGATTTTTCCTCCGGCAAGACGTCCTTTTGAAGGAAGTCCTTTATGGGGTCCATCCAGCTGTGACTCTTTCTAATCTGATGGACTCTGGCCGGGCTTCTGCTGATGGGGCTTGCCTGGGCTAGATCTTCAACCAGGATCATTCGCAGCAGATTATGCGCCGAGGACGTGGCGAGAGTGGCCAGTGAGTCTGCATGGGTGTTTACACTCCTGGAGATGTGCGTCAGATTGAAGGATTCAAAATTCGCTTGTAGCTGCCTGACTTGTCCTAGATACTCCTGCATCCTGGTGTCTCGAGCTTCCAGATCACCCATCACTTGTCCGACCACCAGTCTGGAGTCCGAGAACGCTTCTATTATTCTACCGCCCAATTTTTGAACCATCGTCATCCCTTGAAGTAAGGCTTCGTATTCGGCTTCATTGTTCGTGGCCGAAAACCCGAGCCTCAATGATTTTTCAATGACAGCGCTGTCCGGGGATGTTAAAACTATCCCCACTCCTGACCCTCTCTGATTAGCTGCGCCATCCACGTAGACCTTCCATTGCATGGTCCCAACTGCTGAAACCGCACCAACCGATTTTCCATCCCCGTCTTTCTTCTCGATTATTGTTTCTATGGAGGGCTCAGCAAACTCCGCCACCAAGTCTGCGAGGACCTGTCCTTTGATGGAGGATCTGGGCATATACTTAATATCAAAGGCCCCCAAAAGCGCACTCCACATGGCGATCCTTCCGGTGTAGTCGGCGCTTCGAAGCACTGCTCGAAGGGGAAGCTGAGTTAGAACGATGACCGTGTGCGCCTGAAAGTAGTGAGGAAGTTTTCGGGTTGCGTGCACTATCGCCAGAATTGCCTTCTCTAAAGGCAGGTATCGCACCTCGGCCTCATGTAGTGACTTGCTCACATAGTACACCGGTCGCTGCACCCCATTATCATCTCGTATCAGTACCAGGCTAATAGCGTGGGGGGCTACGGCGATGTAGTCAAACAACACCTCATCTGCCTCAGGGCTGGACATGATGGGTGGTCGGGACAGGTAGTCTTTAAGCTGCTGGAAAGCCTGAACGCAATCCTCCGACCATTCAAACTCTTTCCATTTGTTTATCAGGAGGTAGAAAGGCCGACATCGATCCGCCGACCGCGATATGAACCGGTTTAACGCTGCAATCATACCAGTGAGCTTCTGCACTTCCTTCGGATTCCGAGGAACCTGTAGGCTGTTAATGGCTTTGATTTGGTCGGGGCTTATTTCTATTCCCCTGTGGGTGACCATGTACCCTAGGAATTTCCTAGACCCGATCCCGAATGAACATTTGGAAGCATTCAGCCGCAACCGGTGCTCTCTTAAGATAGCGAAGATTACTCCGAGGTCATTCACGTGCTCGGAAACCCTTTTGCTCTTTACAACCATATCGTCTATATAAACCTCAATGATCTTGCCCAGCTGTGGCTCGAACATCCGAGTCATCATCCTTTGGTAAGTTGAGCCTGCGTTCTTCAGCCCAAACGGCATCACCTTATAATGATAGTTCCCGATGGGCGTCATGAAAGCCGTTTTCTCTTGGTCGTCCAGTGCAAGGGGTATCTGATGATAGCCCTGGAAGGCGTCCAGGAAGCTCATTTGAGGGTGGCCCATGGTTGCATCCACCAACCGGTCGATTCGGGGTAGGGGGAATAGGTCCTTTGGGCACGCCTTGTTCAGGTCCGTGAAGTCCACGCAGACCCTCCATTTCCCTGTCTTCTTCTTTACCACCACAGTGTTTGCCAACCATTCCGAGTAAAAGACCTCTTTAATAGCCCCTGCTCTTTTCAGTTTTGCCACTTCGTCTTTTACGGCACTAGCATGTTCCTTCAAAGGGCGTCGGGGTGGCTGCTTCTTTGGAGTGGAAGAGGGGTTGACGTTCAGGTGGTGACAAATAAGGCTAGGATCAATGCCCGGGGCGTCATAGGCGTCCCATGCGAACACGTCGACATTTTCTCTAAGAAATCTGACCGGTTCCTCCTTTTCTTGAGAGGGCAATTCAGAGCCGACCAGAAAGAACTTCTCCGGGTCATCATTGACAGCAATTTTATCTAAACTTTCACACCTTATCTCCTCGGCTAGTCCATCGTCTTGCTCTGCCAAGGCGGCTGATTGCTATAAATTTTCAGGGGCCGAGGACTCGGCATGGGGCCGATGTGAGACGGCGGCCACCATACACTGCCTGGATACGGCCTGATCTCTTCGGATCTTATCTACTTGTCCTCTAGATGGGTATTTTACTTTTTGGTGAAGTGTGGAGGTCACGGCCTCTAGGGCATGGATCCACGGCCTTGCAACTATTGCGGTGTAAGGTGAATAAGCGTCGACCACAATAAAATTTACCTCCACTATCTCCGCCCCAGTCTGCACGGGTAGTCGGATTTGCCCCTTTGGCGTAACAATCCTTCCCTCGAAACTGAGAAGGGGAGAATCGTAAGCTGTCAAATCTTCCGGCTTCAGGTTCAGCCCCTTGTATAGATCGGGGTACATTATCTCTACTGCACTTCCCGAATCCACCAACACCCTTTTCACGTCGAAGCCCCCGATCCTCAGCGTGATTACCAGGGCATCATCGTGAG